>NC_057797.1:142060211-142092949 GCF_018294505.1 Triticum aestivum
GCCCCCAACTGCCGATGACTGCCAACCAGAGGTCTCACGACTTCGAATACCCACCGACCACTAATTTATTACCATTTCTGTCCTTCATATACGCGCTGACGGGTGGGCCCTATGGTAATGTGTGCTGCTAAATGTGGACCGTTTGACTGGTCAATTGATCGTGTTATCAACAAATTACGGAGCTGTATGGTGAGCCAGTGACCGTATGATCACCCTAAAATGTACTCCTATTTTATTAACATAGTAAAGACTCAAACTACCATTTCTTTCTTTCATATACGGGCTGACAGGTGGGCCCCATGGTTACGCGCGCCGATGGTCCAACACTAGTTGCGCCACGTGGAACATTTGACTGGTCAATTGATTGTGTCATCAATAAAATACGGAGTTGTACGGGTGAGCCAGTGACCGTATAATCATGATATGTATTTGTTTAACACGGTACAGACGCAAGGGCTCATATATACGCGCAAGCACTCACCGCTATAAGCGCACACACGCGAACCCTACCCCTATGAGCACCTTCGAGAGAGTGGGCCAGCATATATGATCTTGAGATTTTACGAAGTCACCATAGGTTCCTCGTAGTCGAGTGGAACGTCTCCTCCCACTGAACGTACATCGCCGGAAAATACTAAAATTAACACAAGATAAATGCGAGCACCGGGACTTTAACCTTGGTGGGCTCGAGAAACCACTGTCCTCTAACCATCCAATCACATGTTGGTTAGCACGACAAAATTATATGGTGACGTGATGACCTTATTCTGAAGTCCAGTGACCATATCGTGCTTTCGCTTCAAATACAATGACCGTAAGTGTCATCAACAAAATATGGAGCACGCATCAAATGCAAAGTATGTCAGTGTCATCAACAAAATATGGAGACGTATCGTGAGCTAGATACCGTTGTACTATTGTATATGCTTATTTTCTTAGTGGCTGATTGCGTGTGTGGTGTGGTGGGCACATCATTTCTAGTTGTGGTGGGTCAACATGAAGACTCATGGGTCGGTTCCATCCTGCGCCACATATAGGTTGGACCAAGACATGTTATACAAAGACCCATGTGGAGGACTCGGCATACAACACGAAGCTACCAGAGTCGCGGAGGACTCTATCCCCACTGGTGATAAGCCGATTATATATGATTTGTAACCCTAGGCCCTTAGTATGTTATACAAGCTTGGGGGCTAGTTCGTCGATAGTATACACACAAGCACAATGCCTGGTATTCACGTGTACTTTGTACACACCCCTATCACTAATATACCGTACCGGGAGTAGGCTCTTTCTTCAACTACAAGGGTCCAATCCGAACTAGGGTAAAACTTTGCCTCGTATTACCATCCAGCCTAACAGCCAGGGATATCCTACCGAATGATATGATGAAATCATATCTGCCAACTACTAAGAGAGAGGTGTGTCAGGGGGGCGCAATGTGTGCGAGAGAGGCCTAAAGATAATGTGCGTGCGGGAGACACGTAGGCACATATATGTGCGTATAGAGGGCTAGTAGAGACCGTGCATGTGTATATATGCATGTCAGAGAAATAGTGTTTTCCAACTGAGATTAGTGAAAAGAGTGGTACATAGTAGTCAGAAAGAGAGAGAGAGAGAGAAACAGAGAGAGCATGTGTGAGAGACACCCCGACACCCTGAGAGAGATTGTGAGCATGTGTGAAAGAGAAATGCCGATGCATATAAAGTGTGTGCACTTATGCGTTAGATAGAGAGATATATAACACATTTGTGAGAACGGGCGAGGCATAGTGCATCTATGTGTAAAAGGCGGTTCTACGCATTAAATTAAAATATAAATGGCATTGTTATTTTTGGATGAGATCATGAATTTTGCAAATTGCGTATGGACGAAAATCGGTCTATCAGACACCCATACGCTATTGAATTCTAGCATGTGCATGTGTTTATTTCATATTATCGATCCATAGAGTGAGAGCGGTTTGAAATACAGGCAATGGATGCTTTTGCAATTCATATATAAACATTAATTAGTGCACTCCATGTTGTTAGTGTGAAGCACTTTATACATTTGTCATTTGCATGGATACATTCCAAATTGCTAGCTATGAAATAGAATACATGTCGAATTTAACATAAAGGGGGTTTCAAAGATTCAAATTCATAGGAAGTGCATTCATCTATTTGAACCCGAGATAATGGCATTTGTAAATCAGATGTAAAAGGGGGCATCAATCTTTGTTGTGAGTTTGAACATGCTATATATATTCATACGCATATCTAACTTTTTTTGCAACCAAGGAGATTATATCTGGAACCATGCATGAACTGAGGTATGTTGCATATTTTTTTATATATACTCGTGTACAATGTATATTCAAATGTACCCCCTCCATTCCAAAACAATCGTAGCTTTAGGATTTTCAAGAGTAAAGATTTGTGAAGTTTGACAAATCCTGAAAGTTTAATTCAAGAGAACCGAAAACGTTACTGCTTCTGCTCCCAAATATTGAACGAAGCGCCAAATAGACCTCTGGTCACCCGAAGCCACGCGAGACTAATGTTTTGGTGGTAGGAAATTACTGTCTTGACTCTGGCCCATGTAGCCTATCGGCCCGATGTCCAAAGGTCTAAACCGGGGTAGGTTTGTAACTTCACCAAGACGCCAGTCTCAACCACCTGCGAGAAGCATTCATATGCCGTGGGCGCCTACCCATGCGCTCGGCCGAAATCTATCCGGCCCACATTTGGGACACCTGACATGACTGTCCTACCCCCAACCCGCAATATGTCTGAAATTTTAGATGGGGCAAAGTTTGTAACTTTCCCCAAATTTCGAACAAGCGCTTCTCAAACCGAAACATTGTTCCCCCTTAGTTCCCCGCCTCCCTCCGTTTCCCCATTCATACTCCGTGGGTGCGAAAACACCCTATCCACCAGCCGCGAAACCCCAGCCTCCTCCGTCCTCCACCCCATAGCGGCGAATCCACTGTCGCCCTCCACCATCACACCAGAGCCGGTACCCCGACGTCATCGTTCTACGCAACCGCAACCGCAACGCCCTTAAGGACTTAGCAGTGAAGCCGAGGCAGAGCTGCCTCCACGATGTTGACGCCGACGTGCGCCATACCAGGACCACTCTGACCATGTCGTCCTGCGCCTCACTACTGCAGCTCCAATGTCGCAACCGTCCACCGCACCGGATCTGTTCCCGCTATGCCATCGTTCGCCACCTATGATCTGCTTCTCCGCCGCCGACAGATGGCCACCGCACCACACTCAACAACTTGGCCATGGGTTCGCCCAAGACTGCACCGTCCTCCACAACTTCTGGTTTCCGGTGAACAACAAGAAGATCGTCGGAAAAACAGAAGGAGGACACATCACTGCCAGCAGAAAGAGGTACTCCTCTTCCCTTATTCGTCAAATCTTACGTCTCCGCTCACACCGTATTCATCCCACGAAAGAAACTAGTTGAGCGCTTCTTACTGCATCTTCTTCGTGATACTAGATGCACAAGGTTTCCTCCCTTTTACTATTTCACCTTTGCTAGAGGTCAGTAGCCCACCTGGATTTCAATTCAGGGTCAGTCGAACCGCAATTAAAAGAAGCAGCACCCGCTTAGGCACGCGGAGCACCTAGTCCGCCTGTTCCCCGAGGAAGCGGTGCATCGGTGCCTATTATAGGGGTGTGGGGCGCAGGAGCTGCTTGCGCCTGATCTGGAGGTCGGCGGGGCTTGAATGGATGGCTGGGGGTGGTGCCAAGCACGGCGGTGCGGCGAGGTCGAGGGGAGGGCGCAGGCAGGGGAGGAATACTGGGCTGGTGGTCACTGGCGTTTCGAGGAAGATCATCAACACTGACTGGCTGGAGGTAGATGAAGGCGATCTGCCCATTCTTTGTACATCGGACGGTGCAGAAAAAATGGACTGACCTATTTGCTTTCAGTCGACTGTTATTTTCATAGAATCCTGTAGTAATTTAGTGTGCCATGCATGTTGTAGAGCTATCATATGTCTCCCGTCATTTATTTCTCACCGACCTGCTATCTGCTACCTTTACACTGTACTAATTGTGCACACACTTCACCCATACTCACACTATTGTTTTTTATGCATGGGTATTTCAGACTCTGACGCAGTGTTGATGAATGCAGAAAAGAAAAGACAGAATTCGCTCCAGTGTAATTCAAAGATAAGCACTAAGCGTTTTAGCGCTCTAATGGATGCAGTGTCAGCAGTTGGAGACAGTAAATGTAGCTCTGCAGTTGATGATCTCAATTGCCACACAAAACCATCCCAGGTGCTTGCTTTAACTTCGCGCTGTCAAATGTGGTTGCATGTTGCATATGGTGTCTAGCTTGTATTGCTTCCAATTTGGTTAAATTGCATATGCTTACTTTACACATTATACCTTTGATAATGACATGCCTTCCTGTTTTTGATACATACTACATATGTCTATTAACCATGTCCGTACATCAAACTAATGCTCTTTTGTATCCCTCGTCAATCACTTATGATGAGACAGTCACCCGAGTGGGTTACCGTGAGACGCCCTACTCTTTTAAAGAGTGCGGTGTCATCCTCCCCACATGATTCTCAAGAAATAGCAAGGCTAAATGAAGATAGTCAACGTAGCTCTCTAGTTGATCACCGCAATTCCCCCACACCACCATCGCAGGTGCTTGCTCTTGCTTGGCAGTGTGATATGTGGTTGCATATTGCATATGGTGTCTACCTTGTAATGCTTCTAATTAGGGTAAATTGCATCTGCTTAGTTAACACATTATACCTGTGAATATGACATGCCTTCCTATTTTTGGTACATACTACGTCTTTCTATTAACCATGTTCTTACATCAAACTACTTTTCTTGTGTATCCCTCATCAATGCTCCTAATTTTTTAAATTGCATCTCCTTAGCTTACACATTATACATGTGAATATGACATGCCTTCCTGTTTTTGGTACATACTACATCTGCCTATCACACCATGTTCTTATATCAAACTACTGTTCTCTTGTATCCTGCGTCTATCGCTTATGATGAGATTGTCACACGCGTGGGTAAATATGAGACGCAATACTCTTATAAAGAATGCAATTTCATCCTCTCCACATGATTCTGAAGAAACAACAAGCCTAAATGAAGATATTGAATGTAGCTCTGTATCTGAAGACCTCACTTCGCATACACCACCATCACAGGTGCTTGCTCTAACTTAGTAGTGTGATATGTGGTTGCATGTTGCATACGGTGTCTAGCTTGTAATGCTTCTAATTAGGGTAAATTGCATCTACTTAGTTTACACACTATACCTGTGAATATGACATGCCTTCCTATTTTTGGTACACACTACATCTATGTGTTAACCTTGTTCTTACAAGAAACTACCTCTCTTCTATATCCTGCATCAATTACTTATGATGAGTCACCTTTATTCGTTGCATATTGCATATTATTTCTAGCCTATAGCCATGTATTGCTTCTAATTTGGTCAAATACATTTGTTAGGGCACCCTTTTAATTTGGCAGAGTGATATTGGTTTCATCTTTCATATGGTTTCTAGCTTGCATCGATTCTAACAAATTCAAGCACCTTGTGCTTGGTTTACACTTTATACATCATACATGTCAATATGTCACGCCGTCCTGTTTTTCATACATATTCCATCCTCCTATCATGCGGCTGCCTTACATGAAAGTAGTGTTCGTCAGTATCATGCATCAATGAGTTCTGAAGAGCAAATTTTATTCCTTCTTCATGTGGGTTTGACTTGACAAGGCAAAATCAAGAAAGAGGAAGGAAAAGAGTAAGGAAGGCGATGATGGTGGTCCTCTGCAGCAACGTAAATGGAGCATATGTACCGATTCTCCTTGTATTGATAGTGCATTACAAGATCCAAATCTCCACTCCCCTACTCCACCATCCAAGGTGCTTGCTCTAACTTGGCAGTGTGATATTTGGTTGCATGTTGCATATGGTGTCTAGCTCGTATTGCTCCTAATTAGTGTAAACTGCATCTGATAGTTTACACATGATACATGTGAATATGACACACTTTCCTATTTTTGGTACATACTATATCTGTCTATCACACCATGTTCTTACATGAAACTACTCTTCTTGTGTATCCTTCATCAGTCACTTATGATGGGACACCTTTAAGTTGGCAGTGTGATATTGGTTAGCGTCTTGAATATGATTTCTAGCATGTATTGCTTCTAGTTTGATGAACGCCACCTATGACGAGACAATTTTAACTTGGCAGAGTGATGTTGATTGCACCTTCCATATGGTGTCTTGCAGTGTTTCTAATTTGTTGAAGTGCCTTTTGCTTAGTTACCACATCATAGGTGTGAATATGTCAAGCCGTCCATTTTTTCGTACATATTCCATCCTCGTATCATGACTTTGCCTTTCATCAGAGTAGTGTTCATCAGTATCATGCGTGAATGAGTTCTGAAGAGCGAATGATATTCCTTTTTCTTTTCGGTATGACCTCACAATGCAAAATCAATAAAGCTGAAGGAAATTGGCAAGGCATTGGATGATGGTGGTCCTTCCGAGCAAGTGAAACGGAGGTTCTCTACAGATTCTACTCCGCCATCCTCCCAACAAGATTCGCAAGACAACGCAAGGCTAGACAGTCAACGTAGCTGTGTAGATGATGAGCACATCTCCCCTACTCCACCATCACAGGTGCTTGCTCTAACTTGGCACTATTATATGTGGTTGCATGTTTCTTATGATGTCTAGCTTGTATTGCTTCTAACTTTGTTGAATTGCATCTGCTTACTTTACACATAATGCCTGTGAATATGACATGTATTCATGTTCCTACATCAGACTACTATTCTTGCATATCTCGCATCAGTCACTTATGATAAGGCACCTTTAAGTCGCCACTGTGACATTGGTTGTGTCTTGCATATGATTTCTAGCATGTAGTGCTTCTAATTTCTTGAAACGCCATACAGTTTGAACTTGGCAGAGTGATATTGGTTGAATCTTTCATATGGTGTCTAGCTTGCAGTGCTTCTAATTTGTTGAAATGCCTTCTGCTTAGTTACCACATCATAGGTGTGAATATGTCACACCATCCTGTTTTTCATACATATTCTATCCTCGCATCATGTGTTTGCCTTTCATCCGAGTAGTGTTTTTCAGTATCATGCATGAATGAGTTCTGAAGAGCGAATTTTATTCCTTTTTCTTATCGGTTTGACTTCACAATGCAAAATCATTACAGCTGAAGGAAATTAGTCCGGCAGTGGATGATGGTGGTCCTTCGGAGCAACTCAAATAGGGGGTCTCTACAGATTCTACTCCACCATCCTCCCAACAAGATTTGCAAGACAACACAAGGCTGGACATTCAACGTAGTTGTGTAGATGATGAGCACATCTCCCCTACTCCACCATCACATGTTCTTGCTCTAACTTGACACTATTATATGTGGTTGCATGTTGCGTATGATGTCTAGCTTGTATTGCTTCTAAATTGAATTGCATCTGCTTACTTTACACATAATGCCAGTGAATATGACACGTGTTCCTGTTTCTAGAACATACGTGTACATGATGAGCACATCTCCCCTACTCCACCATCACAGGTGCTTGCTCTTACTTGGAACTGTTATACGCGGTTGCGTTTTTCCGTATGATGTCTAGTTTGTATTGCTTCTGATTATGTTGAATTGCATCTACGTAGCTTACAACTTATACCTACAACGATCACTTACCCATAAGACACATTTAACTTGGGACTGTGATGTAGGTTGCATCTTGCATTGTCTTCTAGCTTGTACTGCTTCTCATTTCTTGAAATGGCACTTACGGCGTGACACTTTTTACCTGATAGAGTGATATTGATTGCATGTTCATATGGTGCCTAGCTTTCATTTCTTCTAATTTTGTTTAAATGCCTTCCGCTTACTGTTTTTTCATACATATTCCATCCTCGTATCGTACGTGTGAATATGAAATGCTGTCTTTTTTGTATATATTCCATCCTCCTATCCTGCGATTGCCTTACATCAAAGTAGTGTCCGTCTGTATCATGCATCAACCAGTTATGCAGAGCTAATTTTATTCATCTTCTTGTGGTTTTGACTTCATAAGGCAATTTCAGAAAATAGGAAGGAAAAGAGTAAGTTAGGGGATGTTGGTGGTCCTCCGCACCGACGCAAACAGAGACTCTCTAGATTTGCCACTGCTACTGCTAATGAAGTTAAAGTCCCAAGTCTACATGATGAGTTCATCTCCCGTACTCCACCATCGCAGGTGCTTGCTCTAAGTTGACAGTGTGATAATTGGTTTCATGTTGCATATGTTGTCTAGCCTGTATTTCTTCTATTTTGATTAAATTGCACCTGCTGAGTTTATACGTTATACATGTGCATATGACATGGCTTTCTGTGTCTAAAATACACTGCATCTATCTATCATACCATGTTCTTACATCAAAGTACTGCTGTTGTGTATCCCGCATCAGTCACTCATGATTGGACGCTTTTAACATGGCAGTTTGATAGTGGTTGCATCTTGCATTGATTTCTACGTTGTACTACTTCTAATTTTCGAATTGCCACTTATGACAAGACACTTTTAACTTGGCAGAGTAATATTGGTTGCATCTTTCATATGGTGTCTAGCTTGCATTACTTCTATTTTCTTGAAAATCCTTCTGCTTAGTTTGCACATCATAGCTGTGAATATGTCATGCCATCCTGTTTTTCTTACATATTCCATCCTCATACGGTTGTCTTACATCAAAGTATTGCTTGTCTGTATCATGCATCAATGAGTTCTGAAGAGTGATTTTATTCTTTTGTGTTGTGGGTACAGCTTGACATGGCAAAGTCAAAAAAGAGCAAGGAAAATAATATAGTAGGGAGTGTTGTTACTCGTCAGGTGAATCAGAAAAGGTTCTGCCATCGAGATTCTGTTGGTACTTATAGTGCAGTAGAAGGTCCAAGTCCACCGGCTAAATCTACAAACACAGTATCACCTGCTCCACCAGCTGCAGCATCCGCTTCAACTTTACTAGCATCTCAACCAGTTACTCGTTTGTTTGCTCCGGAACTGGCCAGTTCCCAAGCTGCCTTCACACCTAACACTACTTCTGAAGCATTGCTGACACAACAGGACTTGGCAAGATCAGATGAACCTCATGAACATCAACACCAAGATGGTACCCGACCGAGTCAAGTTGCAGTTGCATGCTCCTTTATGTGTACTCTCACAGTTTGATGTACACTAACACTTTCCATATTCGTTGTTGAACTAGCACCACAGCGCAAGTGGAAACAGACATCAGGGATAATGCTTGATAGATTAACAAAATCTAAAGGAGGAAGAATGGAGATCCATTTTGAGGCAGGTTTAAAAAGGCCACGTGATGCTACAGAGTCAGCCAAGTTAGTATCAGAGGCAGCTGTTGCCGTTAGGTGTCATGCACGTATCCTCCCAACGTGGATCCAGTACAGGAATGAGAAAGACAATACCCAGTTTAACACCTTCCTTGACCATTTATCCATAAGTAATGTTATTCATCGCAATTAGTAATATTGTCTTGCTCTGTCCCATACTTTCTAGCTTCCTCCTAATAAGACTCACATTCTTTTTTCAACAGCTGAGGTTCAAGTTGGATCTGAAAGATGATGCAACTAAACGAGCATGCACTCATGATTTTCAGTCTGCTCGGCGATAGTATTGGTACCACCTTAGAAAATCTCACTTTGAAGGCAAGGCTAACAATGAAGTCGACAAACATCTCCAGTGGAATATATTACAGATGAAGACTGGACAACCCTCGTTAAACACTGGTCTGATCCAAAGTATCAGGTAGGCTATATGTATTTGATCAGACCACATATTGAACTTGTATTTATGTATGTGCCTTACTAGTGTATCTTCTTCTAGGCTAACTGTTTGAAGAACAAAACCAACCGTTCTAAAGTGAAATTCCAACAGACAACAGGATCTTGTAGCTATATTGCACACTGCAAGGCTCTTGTAAATAGCTGCTACTTCCTTCTTTTTTTGTGCCATATTATCGTATCAATATTGACTTGTTCCAAATACAGAGGAAAGCCCGTGTGGACCAAAAAGAACTTGAACCGAATGCAGTGCAAATCTTCAAGGATTGCCACACCAGCAAGATGAAGGGCATGAGCACACCAGTTCAAGCCGCTGTTGTAAGTCCTTACTCCTCCTGCCTTGAACTGATTAGTACTATGATGTGTTCATTTAACTACTTGGTTTGCAGCCAAAGTTAGTTACTCTATTCACTTTTATTCACAGTTGTCTTAACGTATCATTTCACCTTACATGGTTTAAAAGAGATGAAGGATATTCTTTTGGTCTTGATCTTTAATCTAGTTGTTATGTTCACGTGCTCACACAATGATAAAATAGCCTGTTTGTTTTATATATGTTTGCCCATGATATGAATGATGTCATACTATGTTCATCATACTTTAAACCATGTCTCTTTATCCTTAGATGTCAACGAATGTGAGGAAATAGACAATACAGTAGGCATGCTACATGGACATATGTTCCGAAAGTGATTTTATTATGTAGTTGGCACTACAATCTATACCTATACTAATTACAGACTCCCTAGAAATTACCACGTTAATCAGTAATTAGGAGCCGTTAATCCAATGGGACCGAGTTATTATGGTTGTGATTTATCTAGCAAACAGCCAATTAGTTTAGGTATAGATTCGTCATGCATAGGCCTTCTACACCCTGAGCCAACCTCAGCAGGCCGGTTTGTCTCTTCCGTAGAGGCCCAATTTAACTCCCACATCCCTTTGTCCATCTAGCAATACAACCTCTTATAAAAAAATAGCGATACAACCACGCAGAAGATTGCATCGCCCTTCTGCCTTTCACCGCTTCCAATCGCGGCCTGCTGGACCTCCTGGTTGCGATGACCAGAGGAAAACCCAAACAAGATGGGCAAGCAGCAGAGGAAAACCCAAACAAGATGGTGGGCAAGCAGCAGAGCACCTTGTGTAGTGCCAGTGTGAGGAAGTTAGATGTGGGAGGAATTGCAGAAGTGCAGCAGTGAAGGAGTCGCCGGCGACACCGACTGGCGGGTACAACTAGGGCACTGATCTGGTATGCCGATTAAAAAATCATCTTTTTGTCTAAGTTTGTGGACCGCAAACTAGAAATTCATCAATCTATCTTCCGTTTTGATTAAGACATGCATGACTGTAAACTTAATAACTGAATCATGGCTTGCCTTAAGCAGTCCTGATCATGTCCGTGTATAGCGAGAAAGAGAAGCTCTGCCATAGGTCCGCATGTTATGATCCGAATATCCAAGCACGATGAAGCCATGAGGATGAGTGCCGGTCAGCTCGAGGAGCTCCTGTTGTATCGTCATGCATAGGCCTTCTACACCCCGAGCCAACCTCAGCAGGCTGGTTTGTCTCTTCCGCAGAGGCCCAATTTAACTCCCACACCCCTTTGTCCAGCTAGCGATACAACCTCTTATCAAAAAAATAGCGATACAACCACGCAGAAGATTGCATCGCCCTTCTGCCTTTCATCACTTCCCATCGCGGCCTGCTGGACCTCTTGGTTGCGATGACCAGAGGAAAACCCAAACAAGATGGGCAAGCAGCAGAGCACCTTGGGCAGCGCCAGTGTGAGGAAGTTAGATGTGGGAGGAATTGCAGAAGTGCAACAGTGAAGGAGTCGTCGGTGACACCAACTGGCGGGTACAATTAGGGCACTGATCTGGTATGCCGGTTAAATAATCATCTTTTTGTCTAAGTTTGTGGACCGCAAACTAGAAATTCATCAATCTATCTTCCGTTTTGATTAAGACATGCATGACTGTAAACTTAATAACTGAATCATGGCTTGCCTTAAGCAGTCCTGATCATGTCCGTGTATAGCGAGAAAGAGAAGCTCTGCCATAGGTCCGCATGTTATGATCCGAATATCCAAGCACGATGAAGCCGTGAGGATGAGTGCCGATCAGCTCGAGGAGCTCCTGTTGTACGCAGTTCAACGACGCCGACAGCTCAGTCCTCTATATGTCAAGTAATGGCAGCATCCAGGTTTGATCTATACAACAACAGACATATACACATGCTAATGCGAAAGTTGAGAGCATTGGGTATTATTCTGCATGCATCTGCTTTAGTTTCGTGCTTTTTACCTTATGACTGTTGGTGAAATTTTAAAGAGCATGGGATTCATTCGTTTTGTCGTCTGTCTCATCTATTATCCCTGCGTACACTAACACCCTAGGTTTCATAGCCAGAGAGAGCACAGAATAAAAGCACACAAAATTGTCTCTGTCATGACAAGAAGATATAAGTCCTTGCCGTCATAATGACAGATCATGGAGTCGTGTTGGCCGTTGTATTCAATATTTCAATCATGGCATCATCTGATCAGGACTGCACTTAATTACAAGCATTGTGATACTATTAATTGTACAACCATCGGTCAAGCACATGGACGAATCAGACATCAAAGGTGGGGGTAACCCAACTCTCATCCTTTTCAGGGGCTAATTGAGACCCACAAGAATAAACAACAATTTCTGGACATCAGAAAGTTTGAAAGGAAATTTTAAATATGTACCCAGCCATTGTTCACATTCAAAGTGAAAAGACCATGTATATGTACAACATGGACCTACATTACTATATAGTGAATACACATGTGGTGAGCTATGCAAACTATTAAAAAATAGTAAATACACAAGTGGGGTCGTTAACATTCGGAGACCTTTCATCCTGTTGTGTTGTGGTGCCAAGGTGAGGTTCAAAGGAGTCAATGCAAGAAGGCCAAGAGCATATGGATTGGATACTCCACTATTTTCTCATCTTTACAAACTTTCTATGTTTATGTAATTCATGTGTTTTTCTTAAGAAAAGGAGGGATGTACCATGCAGGTTCATTTTGATATTACGTAGAAATTTGTAATTACCTCACAGAGCCGCGGTCATGGTGTTTCATTTTTCTCCTCAATCGATTTATCTAATGTGGTTGCAGATCTTGCAGCCAAATGGCTAGGAGAAAAATCCAATGCCAAATGCTGCACCAACAGCAGCAACCGCGGCATCAAGATCATTAATGTTGAGGCGAATTGTATAGGCTCCCGTGGTCCCGTGTAGTACCAGGTGAAGAAATTTATCGCAGATGCCCATGCAAAGATATAGCTAGGAGTTTATCAGCTAAGAAATTTTGCTTTGATCAACGTTGTGCTTAATCATTAGACTTACAGGTAATTCTCAATCCAGTGTGATGCAGAGTCAAGTTTATCCAATGCATGACATATATTCTGTAATTTCAATGCCCCAATGCCAGATCTGTTTTTTTGTACTCTTGCAAATGTTCAAACCGAGAATGTTGCTTTTAATTTGGACGCGTATGCATGAATACTATGTGTGATGCACTCCTATTTTATTAGATCGTTCACAGTACATATTGCACATGCCATTTCCATCATATTTGAAAGCACGTGTGTTAACCTAATAATTTATATGTTTTGTATCAGTACTATAGTAATTTGTTAATTCGGAACCATTCATCGGTATAATATTATGTATCAGGTCGTTCCCATAGAACCAATATGTGAACAAAAATTAGTTGCAAAGCCTGACCTGTTTTCTGATAGACTTTAGGTCCTTTTTTAAACTATGAGGCATTTTTTCTCTACTCAAGATGTACAACTATGTGCTCATGCGGCAGACACAGGTTACAATGCCGTGGGTTATATGTAAAATATTAGTTAGCTTATTTATGTCAAAATCATCAAGAATCAAACTATGTTACAATCTGAAATATGTTATAAAGAAATCAAGTACAAATTAGTGTGAATTCCAATTAGCTCCATTATAACTTCAAATATTATATTGCCAAGATTGCAGGTAGTAATTTGGGATTTATTATTATCTTGGCAGTTTAGTATTTCCTATTTAAGCACTGGCATATATTTCATGAAGTTGTACAAGTAGAATCACATATGCTTATACTACTATCTCCATGGTTTACTATCCTGTATATATTTGACTACTACACTTTTATTCTGTTTTCGTTTCAATATTCCGATCGAAATCAAAAGAAAATCATCAACCTGACTCAAAATAGCAAATTGTGCAATTGGACTTCCTCTACTATTTGAATTATTGAGTTTAGTTATTAAATTCTATAACCGAACGTTTTCGCTTATGAACTATTTAATTCATTTTTTTATCCATGACACTATTATATTGTCGTTTCAGGTAACAAGAGGTTGCACATATTGTAGTGAAACCAATAGAATTTAATCGGGATGAAAACCACTAAGAAAGCACCAGCCCATGCGAATGCACGGGTTGACGACTAGTACATGCTAATGTATTACAGTAGTTCACCAAAATAAGTTATGTATAAACGGTTAACCTACTTTGTTTGTTTTTATCTCATTAGTAACTTATCTGGTACACTAATCTACAAGTTCAAACTTTCAGGAAGCTATGGAACAAATGATTGAACAGCGACAACCACCTGAAGGTGAAGAGGCTACTACAGGCATAATGTCACCTCTTGCTGCAGTGCTTCAGTATCTCTCCACTAACAGTGCAAAAAGCACCTTCCTGCGTAATTCTGGGTTGTTTGTCAAGGTAACCTCGTCCAAATCGCCTACTGAACAAAATCTTCCTGCTAGACAGAGTGATATATCTGTGCTCTAGACATAAGTCCAATCCCTAATGGAAATTGTTTTGGAAACAATAATAGTGGTTGAGAAATGTCGTCAAGATATGAATGGTTTTGAAACCAAACTATCAGACATTCGCTTCGTTGTTCAAGAGCAATGGTGGAAAAAGGTGGAGATCGTGCTGCTCCATCAGATTCTACAGCCTGAAACATTAGCACTCAGGTCAAATGATTTGTGCTTCTATACATCTGATGGTGCTTTTATCTGGAAGGACTGTAAACTTTACGCCAACATGCCTTTTGTTGTATGGTTGGAATTTATTTTGTTGTGATACAACATTTATGTTGCTGCCTCAGGCTGCAATAATTACGACGCTATTTTTGTATAGTGTAGGTTTATCTTAGTAATGTATTCGGCCGAAAGCTTCGTAGGAGCCCAACATGCCAACATTCGTCGGGCCCATTCCAATTGGGCTACAAACGATTACGGGCCGAAATTGGCATGTAGCCCACTAAAAATATCTGGGCCTAAATCAGCATAAGCTTTCATATTTTTCTGGTAGGTGTGTGCCCATAGTGGGCCTTTAACAGGCCTAAACATAATTTAGGCCCTCGGTAAAAATAGGCCATTTACAGGTGTAAATATCTCGAGCCCATAAAAAACATGGGCCTTTAATAGACCAAAAGTGAGATTGGGCCCTAATTGTGCCAAATAACCCACTGGACTTAGTAGGCCAAAATGGTGGCCCATTTACGATGCGGATCTTTGACAGGCCGAAATTCAGACGGGTTGTAAATGCGCCAACCTAATACACGGGCCTTTAACACGCCAAAACTTCGGTCGGGCTAGATTATTGTCATTTTTATATGGGACATTAATGGGCCCGATATGATGTTGGGCCACATATGGCCCATGGTTTACGTCCGGCGTTAACAGGCCGAAAATGACAACAGGCCGAATGTGGCCCAAAGCTATAGTGGGCCTCTAACAGGCCGAATGTCAGACATGGCCGAATATGACCCAAATCCTTCACGGTCGTTTATGGGCCGAAAGTTTTGGCGGCCTGTAAATGGGCCCAAATGAAGCTGGACCTTTAATAGGCCGGAAATACACCAGGCCGTAATTCGGCCCAATTACTTAGCGGACTGTTAACGGGCCAGAAGTGACCATGGGCCGCGTTGATGACAAGTTTAGGACAGACCATTGACGGGCCGATTTGACAGAGAATGTTGGGCCTTTAGCTGGGCCGGCCCATTATGGTCTGTAGAATCTTGTGGGCCTTTAGCTGGGCCGGCCCATTGTGGTCCGCAAAATCTTGTGGGCCTTTAGCTGGGCCAGCCCATTATGGCTGCAAAATCATGTGGGCCTTTAGCTGGGCCGGCCCATTATGGTCCGCTAAATTTTGTGGGCCTTTAGTGACGACCCATTATGGTCCGCTAAATCTTATGGGCCTTCGGTTGGGCCGGCCCATTTAAACTTTGCGGGCCACTTTTGGGCCGGTCCACATGTCAACATATCATAGGGCCATCTCAACCGTTGGATGAGTGACACCTGTGCCAACGCGGAGCTGACGCGTGGATCCGTCAGCCAATGAGAATTTTACACGTGGAAAATCGGCATTGGTCGTGGCTGTTAACGGGTTATCGGATCCAAAATCCGACCCGATAGCTTAACATCGTTCCGTTACGGTGGATGCCATGTGTCGGTCACCCTTGACGAAAGTACTTCTGTGACGCGTGATTTATCGTCATGGAAATGGACACTTCTGTGATGATAATTTTGGCAATGTCATGGAACACTTCTACGACAACACAGGTATGACTATCTTGATTATGTCATAAATTTGTCATGGATGTACATGCATGACAGAAAACACGACCTACTGTGAAAAACACGTATCATCATAGAAGTGTATATTTTTGTAGTGCCAGCAGCCCCACCATAACAGGTAATGATTTCAAAGGGTAAATTCCAATCAGGTGGCTGAACAATAGGTGCAGAGATCAATGCTTTCTTAAGTATTTCAAATGCTTCTACACAATCATCATCAAAGACAAATGGTATATCTTTTTGTAATAAATTAGTCAGAGGCCGAGAAATTTTTGAGAAGTCCTTAATGAACCTCCTATAAAAACCCGCATGACCAAGGAAACTTCTTATACCTTTGATGTCCTTGGGACATGGCATCTTTTCAATATCATCAACCTTGGCTTTATCAACTTCAATACCTCTTTCAGAAACTTTATGCCCCAAGACAATACCTTCATTAACCATAAAGTGGCACTTTTCCCAATTCAAGACAAGATTAGTTTCTTCACATCTCTGCAAAACTCGGTCAAGGTTGCTTAAGCAATCATCAAAAGAGGATCCATAGACGGAAAAGTCGTCCATGAAAACCTCACAAATCTTTTCACAAAAGTCAGAGAATATAGCCATCATGCATCTTTGAAAGGTAGCAGGTGCATTACATAAAGTAAAAGGCATATGTCTATAAGCAAAAGTACCAAAAGGGCATGTAAAAGTAGTCTTTGATTGATCTTTGGCTGACACATGTATTTGAGAGAAACCAGAATAAACATCTAGAAAGCAAAAAATGTGTATGTTTGGACAATCTTTCTAGAATTTGATTGATAAAAGGTAAGGGGTAATGATCCTTTTTAGTGGCCTTATTTAATTTGCAGAAATCAATTACCATCCTATAACCTGTAATAATTCTTTGAGGAATCAATTCATCTTTATCATTTGGAACAACAGTAATACCTCCCTTCTTAGGGACACAATGGACAGGGCTTACCCACTGACTATCAGCAACGGGATAAATTTATACCTGCCTCAAGGAGCTTTAGTATCTCCTTTCTTACCACTTCTTTCATTTTAGGATTCAGCCGGCGTTGATGATCATGAACTGGTTTAGCATCTTCTTCCAAATTAATTTTATGTTGAAATAGAGTGGGACTAATGCCCTTCAGATCATCAAGAGTATACCCAATAGTAGCACGGTGCTTCTTCAGAGTTTTCAATAATCTCTCTTCTTCATGTTCTGAAAGGTTAGAACTAATAATAACAGGGTATATTTTTCTCTCATCAAGATAAGCATATTTAAGAGTATCCGGTAACGGTTTAAGCTCAAACGCGGGATCACCCTTGCGTGGAGGAGGATACCTAGATACTCCAATGTCACCTCAAGTATCCGTGGGTATGATTATACGATATGCATCACACAATCTCAGATTCATCTATTCAACCAACACATAGAACCTCAAAGAGTGCCCCGAAGTTTCTACCGGAGAATCACGACGAAAACGTGTGCCAACCCCTATGCATAGGTTCATGGGCGGAACCCGCAAGTTGATCACCAAAACATACATCAAGTGAATCATGTGGTATCCCATTGTCACCACAGATACACACGACAAGACATACATCAAGTGTTCTCAAATCTTTAAAGACTCAATCCGATAAGATAACTTCAAAGGGGAAACTCAATTCATTACAAGAGAGTAGAGGGGGGAAGAAACATCATAGGTTCCAACTATAATAGCAAAGCTCGCGATATATCAAGATCGTATCACCTCAAGAACATGAGAGAGAGAGAGAGATCAAACACATAGCTACTGGTACATACCCTTAGCCCCGAGGGAGAACTACTCCCTCCTCATCATGGAGAGCACCGGGATGATGAAGATGGCCACCGGAGAGGGATTCCCCATCCGGCAGGGTGCCGGAACGGGTCTAGGTTGGCTTTCGTGGCTACGGAGGCTTCTAGCCGCGGAACTCCCGATCTATTGTGCCCCCCGATAATTTTAGGTTATATGGAGATATATATAGGCGGAAGAAGTACGTCGGGGGAGCCACATGGGGCCCACGAGGGTGGAGGGCGCGCCCAGGGGGGTGGGTGCGCACCCTACCTCGTGGCCTCCTCGAAGCTTCCCTTACGTAGACTCCAAGTCTTCCGGGCTTCTTCTGATCCAAACATAAGTTCCGTGAAGTTTCAGGTCATTTGGACTCCATCTGATTTTCCTTTTCTTCGAAACCCTACAATAGGCAAAAAAACAGAAACTAGCACTGGGCTCTAGGTTAATAGGTTAGTCCCAAAAATGATATGAAAGTGTATAATAAAGCCCATAAACATCCAAAGTTGATAATATAATAGCATGGAACAATCAAAAACTATAAATACGTTGCAGAAGTATCAGCATCCCCAAGCTTAATTCCTGCTCGTCCTCGAGTAGGTAAATGATAAAAACAGAATTTTTGATGTGGAATGCTACCTAACATATTTATCTATGTAGTTCTCTTTATTGTGGCAAGAATATTCAGATCCATAAGATTCAAGACAAAAGTTTAATATTGACATAAAAACAATAATACTTCAAGCATACTAACTAAGAAATCATGTCTTCTCAAAATAACATGGCCAAAGAAAGCCATCCCTACAAAATCATATAGTTTGGCTATGCTCCATCTTCACCACACAAAATATTTAAATCATGCACAACCCCGATGACAAGCCAAGCAATTGTTTCATACTTTTGATGTTCTCAAACTTTTTCAATCTTCACGCAATATATGAGCGTGAGCCATGGATATAGCACTATAGGTGGAATAGAAGGGTGGTTGTGGAGAAGGCAAAAAGGGAGAAGATAGTCTCACATCAACTAGGCATATCAACGGGCTATGGAGATGCCCATCAATAGATATCAATGTGAATGAGTAGGGATTGCCATGCAACGGATGCACTAGAGCTATAAATGTATGAAAGCTCAACAAAAGAAACTAGTGGGTGTGCATCCAACTCGCTTGCTCACGAAGAACTAGGGCATTTTGAGGAAGCCCATCATTGGAATATACAAGCCAAGTTCTATAATGAAAGATTCCCACTAGTATATGAAAGTGACAACATAGGAGGCTCTCTATCACGAAGATCATGGTACTACTTTGAAGCACAAGTGTGGTAAAAGGATAGTAGCATTGACCCTTCTCTCTTTTTCCCTCATTTTTTATTTGGGCCTTCTCTTTTTTTATGGCCTCTTTTATTTCTTTTTTTATTTCGGCTTATTTGGCCTCTTTTATTTATTTATTTATTTATTTTCGTCTGGAGTCTCATCCCGACTTATGGGGGAATCATAGTCTCCATCATCCTTTCCTCACTGGGACAATGCTCTAATAATGATGATCATCACACTTTTATTTACTTACAACTCAAGAATTACAAATCGATAATTAGAACAAGATATGGCTCTATATGAATGCCTCCAGCGGTGTACCGGGATGTGCAATGATGCATGAGTGACATGTATGAAAGAATTATGAATGGTGGCTTTGCCACAAATACAATGTCAACTACATGATCATGCATAGCAATATGACAATGATGAAGCGTGTCATAATAAATGGAACGGTGGAAAGTTGCATGGCAATATATCTCGGAATGGCTATGGAAATGCCATAATATGTAGGTATGGTGGCTGTTTTGAGGAAGGTATATGGTGGGTGTATGATACCGGCGAAAGGTGCGCGATATTAGAGAGGCTAGCAATGGTGGAAGGGTGAGAGTGCGTATAATCCATGGACTCAACATTAGTCATAAAGAACTCAAATACTTATTGCAAAAATCTATTAGTTATCGAAACAAAGTACTACGCGCATGCTCCTAGGGGGATAGATTGGTAGGAAAAGACCATCGTTCGTCCTCGACCGCCACTCATAAGGAGGACAATCAATAAATAAATCATGCTCCAACTTCATCACATAATGGTTCACCATACGTGCATGCTATGGGAATCACAAACTTCAACACAAGTATTTCTGAAATTCACAACTACTCAACTAGCATGACTCTAATATCACCATCTCCATATCTCAAAACAATCATCAAGCATCAAACTTCTCTTAGTATTCAATACTCTATATGAACGTTTTTACTATTCTTGGATGCCTAGCATATTAGGATTATTTAAGAAAATTACCATGCTATTTAAAACTCTCAAAATGATATAAGTGAAGCATGAGAGTTCATCTATTTCTATAATACCACCACCGTGCTCTAAAAAGATATAAGTGAAGCACTAGAGCAAACGACAAACTACTCTGAAAGATATAAGTGAAGATCAATGAGTAGTCGAATAATTATGCAACTATTTGAAGACTCTCTAACATTTAAGATTTTCAGATCTTGGTATTTTATTCAAACAACAAGCAAAACGCAATGAAATAAAATGACGCTCCAAGCAAAACACATATCATGTGGTGAATAAAAATATAGCTCCAAGTAAAGTTACAGATGAACGAAGACGAAAGAGGGGATGCCTTCCGGGGCACCCCCAAGCTTAGGCTCTTGGCTATCCTTGAATATTAACTTGGGGTGCCTTGGGCATCCCCAAGCTTAGGCTCTTGCCACTCCTTATTCCATAGTCCATCGAATCCTTACCCAAAACCTGAAAACTTCACAACACAAAACTTAACAGAAAACTCGTAAGCTCCATTAGTATAAGAAAATAAATCACCACTTGAAGGTACTGTAATGAACTCATTATTTATTTATATTGGTGTTAAACCTACTATATTCCAAATTCTCTATGGTTTATAAACTCTTTTACTAGCCATAGATTCATTAAAATAAGCAAACAACACACGAAAAAACAGAATCTGTCAAAAACAGAACAGTCTGTAGTAATCTGGATCAAACGTATACTTATGGAAATCATAAAATTCTCAAATAAACTGATGGACGTGAGCAATTTATCTATTAATCATATTCAAAAATAATTAACTAAATATCAATCTCCAAATAAAAATGGCAGCAGTTCTCGTGAGCGCTAAAGTTTCTGTTTTTACAGCATGATCAACAAGACTTTCCCCAAGTCTTCCCAGCGGTTCTACTTGGCACAAACACTAATTAAACACATAAAACCATATCTAAACAGAGTCTAGATGAATTATTTATTACTAAACAGGAACAAAAAGCAGGGAACAAAACTAAAATTGGGTTGCCTCCCAACAAGCGCTATCGTTTAACGCCCCTTGCTAGGCATGATGATTTCAATGATGCTCACATAAAGGATAAGAATTGAAACATAAAGAGAGCATCATGAAGAATATGAATAGAACATTTAAGTCTAACCCACTTCCTATGCATAGGGATTTTGTGAGCAAACAACTTGTGGGAACAAGAATCAACTTGCATAGGAAAGCAAAACAAGCATAACTTCAAGATTTTAAGCACATAGAGAGGAAACTTGATATTATTGCAATTCCTACAAGCATATATTCCTCCCTCATAATAATTTTCAGTAGCATCATAATGAATTCAACAATATAACCAGCACCTAAAGCATTCTTTTCATGATCTACAAGCATAGAAAATTTACTACTCTCCACATAAGCAAAATTCTTCTCAATCGGAATAGTGGGAGTATCATAAGAGACTCGAATACTATAAATTGTTTCCACTAAAAGAGTAATGTTCAGAAAAGGGGTAATCATAATCATGACAAGTTTTATAAAATCATCTTCATTAAGCGTAGCATCCCCAAGCTTGGGACAAACATTAATTTCAGCAAATATATTCTCAAATATGTCATCCTCATCAAATATAGCATCCCCAAGCTTGGGCCTTTTCGTATCATAAGCATAATCACTTTCATCATCAATAGTATGGATAGCACCAACAGTATAGCAATTATCATATTCTTCCAAGCAAGTTCCAAAAAGATTTTCAAGATCATAAGAAGTATCATTATCTTCCACAATTATATTTTCATGAGGCACAATAGTAATAGGAGCAGCATTATTTGGGGCAGATATCTTTTTACCTCTCTTTCTTTTTCTTTTCTTATTCTTCACCACATCATGTGTGGGTTCAATCCTATTTTTGGAGGTCCTTATTAATGAGATTGGTTGAATAGGAGGCTCCTCCTCATTACCTGATTCATCATAAGAAATAATAGAAGGATATTGGGAAGTCTCTCCCCTTTCATTAGTATTCTCTTCATCTTCTATTTGCTTTCTTTTATTTATGTAATTGGCAATATAAGGATTTTCAATACAATTCACCGCACAATACATATAAATTTTCTCTAGATCAAAATCAAGAAATCTATCAAGATTAAACTTTGGAATATCCTCAGTTATACGTTTCATTTCGTCATGCCCCAAAATAAGACTAAGCTCTTTATGATGCTCAAGGGTAATCAAATTATCATAATTTTTGGATACGATTTGGTCATGAAACAATTTGCATTGGAGATTTAAATGACCATGTTCATTGCAAAGTTCACAAGGGGTGCGAAAAATATCGAATTTTTCAGCACAATCATCAAGACTTTCTTGCAAAAATTTAGTTTCTAAATACTTATGCCTCTTGCAATATCTATCTTCCCTATTTGGTGTATACTTGCAAACCCAATGCACTCCACAAAAATTGACATGTTTATAGGAGACATTTTCATCATAACTAGTGCAATCATCATTAGTATCATGGATATTCAAAGAATTCGTACTAACAACATTGCAATCATGCTCATCATTCAAAGATTTAGTGCCAAACATTTTATAGACTTCTTCCTCTAGCACTTGAGCACAATTTTACTTTCCATCATACTCACGAAAGATATTAAAAAGATGAAGCATATGAGACAAACTCAATTCCATATTTTTGTAGTTTTCTTTTATAAACTAAACTAGTGCTAAAACAAGAAACTAAAAGACTCGATTGCAAGATCTAAAGATATACCTTCAAGCACTCACCTCCCTGGCAACGGCGCCAGAAAAGAGCTTGACGTCTACTACACAACCTTCTTGTTGTAGACGTTGTTGGGCCTCCAAGTGCAGAGGTTTGTAGGACAGTAGCAAATTTCCCTCAAGTGGATGACGTAAGGTTTATAAGTCCGTAGGAGGCATAGGATGAAGATGGTCTCTCTCAAGCAACCCTGCAACCAAATAACAAAGAGTCTCTTGTGTCCCCAACACACCCAATACAATGGTAAATTGTATAGGTGCACTAGTTCGGCGAAGAGATGGTGATACAAGTGGTATATGGATAGTAGATAATAGCTTTTGTAATCTGAAGATACAAAAACAGCAAGGTAACTAATGATAAAAGTGAGCGTAAACGGTATTGCAATGCGTTGAAACAAGGCCTAGGGTTCATACTTTCACTAGTGCAAGTTCCCTCAACAATACTAACATAATTGGATCACATAACTATCCCTCAACATGCAACAAAGAGTCACTCCAAAGTCACTAATAGCGGAGAACGAACAAAGAGATTATGGTATGGTACGAAACCACCTCAAAGTTATTCTTTCCAATCAATCCATTGGGCTATTCCTATAAGTGTCACAAACAGCCCTAGAGTTCATACTAGAATAACACCTTAAGACACAAATCAACCAAAACCCTAATGTCACCTAGATACTCCAATGTCACCTCAAGTATCCGTGGTTATGATTATACGATATGCATCACACAATCTCAGATTCATCTATTCAACCAACACATAGAACCTCAAAGAGTGCCCCGAAGTTTCTACCGGAGAATCACGACGAAAACATGTGCCAACCCCTATGCATAGGTTCATGGGCGGAACCCACAAGTTGATCACCAAAACATACATCAAGTAAATCGCGTGGTATCCCATTGTCACCACAAATACGCACGGCAAGACATACATCAACTGTTCTCAAAACTTTAAAGACTCAATCCGATAAGATAACTTCAAAGGGGAAACTCAATTCATTACAAGAGAGTAGAGGGGGGAAGAAACATCATAGGATCCAACTATAATAGCAAAGCTCACGATATATCAAGATCATATCACCTCAAGAACATGAGAGAGAGAGAGAGATCAAACAAATAGCTACTGGTACAAACCCTTAGCCCCGAGGGAGAACTACTCCCTCCTCATCATGGAGAGCACCGGGATGATGAAGATGTGTCACGACCGGGTTTTCCGGGTTTTAATTTCCAGAAAGACCGTCGTGCTCATCAGCCCCAGGATTACTGTTAGCTGATGAGGCTCCAACTTGATACAGAAATTCCAAGCAAAATACAAAATATGTGGTATGAGACCATTCTGGCCTGTGAGTACAACAAATGGTTTTTGGTGGTCGATGGCGGAAGCGGTTTGTGAGTCATCAGTGTCTATGGGACTCCATTTCCCACAGGAACAACTGACCAGGTTAACTCCTATCTTCGCGAGGCTGCTATCACCATTGCTTAGGTCTCGAGGCTGTCATCGCCACGCTCCTCTCCAAGCAGAAATCTGGCCAAGACAATAGCCAGGGACAAGCCAGTGAGTACTTTGAATGTACTCGCAAACATTAAGAACACAGGTATAATATAGTTGATAATCATGCACTGAAAAATTCCATGATCACATCGTCAGTCATAAATAAAACATCTTTTATGCATGCAAGCAGGTTATTTTCATGCAACGTGAATAAGAAGTAATAGAGTGGGAATTAAAATGCCGCAGTCGGGTGTCTGAGCGACACCACATAAAGGGCTTTAAAAGAAATGCCACAGTTAGGCGTCTGAGCGACACGACATAAAGGGCTTTAAAAGAAATGCCACAGTCGGGCGTCTGAGCGACACCACATAAAGGGCTTTAAAAGAAATGCCACAGTCGGGCGTCTGAGCGACACCACATAAAGGGCTTTAAAAGAAATGCCACAGTCGGGCGTCTGAGCGACACCACATAAAGGGCTTTAAAAGAAATGCCACAATCGGGCGTCTGAGCGACACCACATAAAGGGCTTTAAAAGAAATAATCACAATGAATATCCAGGAGGTAGAACCGTCCAGGGATACTCGATAATATAAATAATGCAATGGGTTAGTCCATCACAAAATAATAATCATGGTCCTCACAAGTAACCAGTCGGTATCCAAGTTTGGTTTAGCAATATCTCACCTCCGAAGACCGACACTAAGACCAACACTTGACCCATCCCAGACTGTAATCCTTAACCATGGACACGGCTATTCGAATAGGTTTAATCTCTGCAGAGGGTGTACTCTTTACCCACGAGTAACGGATTCCTTTAGTCCATCGGGACTAATTCCGTCTACGGCCTTTTAGTTGAAAACACGCCTAACTTGCACACACCAGCTTAACTCATCGGTGTCTGGAATCACCCACGACACTTGTTAAGCAAAACTCTAAGTGGGGAGGCTACAACCTCGCATAGAATGGGATCAAATTTATATCGCGCGCTCTAAGGGGTGGCCTCCCCTCTCGGTCCCAACCGGAAACACCCATGCCCCCGGACCAGGTGGCCTGCCTACCGGCTACAACCGATATCTTCCACCATGGCCTCTCTGTACGGTGTGTGCTTGAAAGGGGTTGACGACTTACTGAACCATACCCTACCTGCGGCAGGGACAAGTGGTAGTACATAGCAAGTATGGGGGTTACTGGAACAAGACTCGGTCTACGGTCGACTCAGGAGGTTTATAAATTCCCTGCATGACATGTATAACAAATATAATTCAACCAACATAATCACCACTCAATATACCTTACCATGCCATACCGGACATAACCGTCCCGACGGGGACCGGCGACAAGCTCACTCCTACCCAAGGCAGAGGCTTTCCCGGATTCCTTTCCGGCATGCATGCAAGGCACATGAGGATGATTACCATCACAAGTATATTCATTTCCAACAGCAAGGAAATCACTAATATGCATTCATGCAAATGATCATATCACATGAAATAATAAGTTCTCCGATATAAGGTGGTGTTATAAACGTGTCAACTAACACGCCAAAAATATTATTCCGGGGTTCAGAATGCTTGCCTTCATGGTGTGGAGAGGTGGGGGTGCTCTCCAAATTTTTTTGAAAGCTTTCTTCTCTTCCAAAATCCTATTTTCAAAAATATGCAAATAACACATATTTCAAAAACAGTACAAAAAAGTTGTTTGGAAAATTTTCAAATAAATCTTAAAATAAACTAGACAATATTTGAGAGATGTAGCAAAAAGAATTAATTCATTTGGAGTTATATTTAAAAAGTTATAGGCAGTCAAAGTTGTGGTCAAAATCTGTTATTTAAAATAAAACAGAAAAGAAAACGTTTCGGAGGGAAATACGCTTTCGGAGTGGGGGAAACGTACTGGGGTGGATTACGCCTTCACTTACCCACGTGGATAGGTACAGGGTCACTGACAGTGGGTCCAGGGGGCCTACTGGTCAGGTTTGACCAGTCGCCTTTCCCTCTCCTTCCTCTGCCCGAGAGGGGGCGGGACTCCGGCGATGCTCGCCGGTGAACGGCGGCACTGTCCGGGAAACGGAGGTCACCTGTGGGCTCAGGGGATCGAAGCGGCCACTCCGGTAGTTGTTATGGTCTCAGGGGTGGACGGAGCTGCCGGCGGCGAGCTTCGCGGCGGACGGAGGCCGTTGGGCAAGGTGATTTTTCTCCCGCGGTGAGCCCTGATCAAAATCGAGCAGGGGAACTGGTTCACGGGAGTAAGAGGAAGCTCTTGGTGAAGAGAACGGAGAGGGGGAGGCCCTGGTGGCATTGGAAGGGCCGGGGCAATGGCGGCGGCTGCGGTTGCCGGAGATGAGGAAGGAGGCCTCCCCGGGTCGAATGCGAGCTAGGGGAGCGCCATTGGGGTGGCCTGAGGTTGCCTGTGTGCTCGGGGGAGTTCGGCGACCCCCATTTATAGCGCGACGAGGTCAGTTCCGCGGCGGCCGGATAAGAACGACGGCGGACCGCCTTCCTGTAGTGGCATGGCGTCGTGGCGGCGACGAGCGCTAGGGGACATGCTTGCGAATGAGCACGCACTGCTCCAGGAGGCAGGTGGCGAGCGGGGGAGGCTCTGCGGCGCCGACATGAGCAGGGGGCTGTCGGGCGGCCGCGGCGGCTAGCTCTTGGCCTGCCGGGGCGTGGCGAGGGGCGGCTTGGCGTGAAGCGGTGAGGAGGGACGTGCGTGGTGTGGTTCTGCAGTGGGGGCAAGCTAGGGGCATGACGCGTTGGCTCGGGCGCGGCACGTGCAAAACGCGTGCTCTGCTCGTGCTCCGGGCGTGCATGGGACGTGCTCGACGAAATGCCATGGCATGCTGGGGGTTTCCAAACCGCAAGAGGGTTAGCAGGGTGGAGCTATAGGCTAGGGAAGCACCATTGGACATGCTGGTTTGATCAGGGGATCAAGTTCATAGAGCAAACACAAACCCATGTCAAAACTGATCATGCCCATAAGGTGTTTGACAAAATGCTAAGGGCACTTAGGCAGGTCTTGGAGGGGCCAAAAACTCCAGATGGTGGTCTCTTTAGATGCATAAGAGGGTGGTGAGGTTAGTTTGTGAAAAGCACAAACTTGTTAGTGCAAGTTTTGCAAAACTTCAGTTTTGGACAGAAAGAAAAGGGCATGATTTCAAGCACTTAGAATCATCCAATGGGACCACTCTCCTGGACTTAAGGGTTTGGCAAGGTGCACTACAAGCATGAGAAAACTCAAGGGCCAAAGAGCAAGCAAGGATATGGTTGCTGTACAAACCACCATGTTGGACCAGAATGAAGATGAGGTTGATTCACTCAAAACTTGCAAATAACGTCACTGGGTTTTTGCATAAAGTTGAATCATATGCTACTACCAACATCCCATAATTTTGGTGGAGGCCAGAAAGAAATATTTAAATGGGTTGTAGTGCAAAATTGCACTCTGGACCAGAGAAGAAAAATTGGGTGCAGAGCTCAAAATATTTCATAAATAAAAGATATTTTTGTATAAAAGTGATTTAAAAACATCACATGACATCTCCAAATTTTGGTTGGAATTTTAAGTGAATTTATCAAATGGTTGTAGTTCAAATATGGCCATATAACCTTGAAAACCCATTTTTCAAGAAAATAAAGATCAAGCAAATTAATTATGTAATTAGTTATACTGATAAAAGAAAAGTTTTTCTTGAGAGGTTAAACAAGTCCAATAACATATTTGAAAGGTTTTCATTTTAGGGAACAACTCAATGATAATAAGAAAGGAAATGTTTAAAAAATCAAAAGGGAGTCAAAAAATCAAAGTTTTAATTCCTGGCAAAAATTTTAATTTAATAAAACAAGGCCAAAATTTTGGGGTGTCACAACACTACCCCCCTTAAGAAAAATCTCGTCCTCGAGATTTGTTAAAAGCTATTTTAAGAAAAATTATACGCAATAAAAATGTGGCTACAGTGAGAGGGCAATAAGTGGTGAAAAACCACAGTGTGAATACTGGTGCTGCGTGGAAAAATCTACTGTTTGGGACAAAAACGTGAGATTTCTATGCTGGATATAATTTTAGAATAACTTCTAAATTTAAATATACGCTGGTTGTACCCGAGAGCACAGTGCTCTCTCTGGCCGACAGGTGGACCCGGGGCCCACTGTCAGCCTCTTCTTCTCCCTCTGGTTCTCTCTTCTTCCTCTCTCCCGCGCGCTTTCCTGCGCTTTCTCCACCGGCGACGTCTAGCGCGTAGGGCATCTAGGCTGTACCGCGGTAGTGCGCGGCGTGTTAGCTGCCGGTGCAGCGTGCACTCACCTCACGGTCCAGCGCGCTGTCGGCACTGCTCGCGGATTCATCTCCGAACACCGGTGATCGGCGACGAGCGGCGTTGGTGGACTTCGCCCACCGTACAACGAGCTCGAGCTATAAAACGGCCGGGGTGCCCCTCTCTTCTTCCTCACACCTGGACTCACTTCTCCTCCTCCTTCTTCCTCCATTACTGCTTACAAAAGCTCGGGTTAGGCTCTAATGGCGGAGGCGATGCCGGACTGGTTTGCGATCCTGATATGCGGAGGGCTGGCGACACTGCTAGGGCTCTCCGTGCTCCTGTGCGCGATGATCCTCGACGATCGTCGCGACGCTGCTGCTCGGGTGTTGGCTCTCCGCGGTGGTGGTGATCACGAGGAGTAGATGGGGTGTGCCGGGTGCTAACTGTTGTTAGGGGGTGATTAGCTGGATGTAACACCGTTGCAAGCTTTGCAAACAGTGTATGTGTTCGAATGATTATGGTTGTGAGTCTACTGCCGTGGTGCTGTGTGAAAATAATTAATCCACGCCGTGAGAAGGTGCAGATGTAGCAACTCAGGGAAAAGAGATCTCACTCCAGGATTTTGCGAGGGAAAAACAGTTAATTTAAAGGAGCATAAACCACAACAGAAACTACACACATTAGTAGAAGCCAAATAATTGACTCGTCATACAAAGTCAGGGTATCACGCATAAGTCACACACATAAATAAATGTTGCAATAATGAACACCGCAGCAACATCTCAAATGGAAATGGTAACTGGACGGGGTCCCTAGAAAACGTCTCTGGTACTGGGATACACTCCTCTTCTTTCGGGGGAAGTGGATTGACCAGTCGATGCACGTGTCTCTCCTGGTCGGGCCTTAGTGTTCTGCCGATGGCGATCTGAGGATTTAAATCTGTGAGGCTCTGGAGATAACCCATCACACGTTGGGTTAAATGCTCTTGAGCGATGACGTACTGGACAAGGTTGGCCAGGACTGGGTCTCTCTCAATTCGTCCACCGGGAAAAGATGTCACTCCTCCGGGTGCTGCACGGCTCGGGAAGTAATAATACCCTCGTTCGCTGGCATAGGGTACCGTGAATCGAAGGCGAGCAAGCGCTTCGTATGCAACAGCTTCCATGGCCATATGTGGGGTTGGCATAGATTTCCCCATGAAGGAGACCTCCATTGGGTCTTGGTTTGAGTTTACGGGAGGGATGTGTACTGCTGCCCAATATCTCGAGGTGGAAGGGGTGATTCTTGATTTGAACAGCTCGTACTGGGGTGGCTGGGTAGCGCCCATGGTACTGCAGGTAAAATCCCACAATATCTTGACAAAACTACCCGGGGTTGCATCTGGTGTTCTCAGATAAATGCTAGGGCTCGGCATGGCTAGGAGATGGTTGTGAGGGTGGTGCACAAGGTGAGAGGTGCTTGGCAAGGTCACGCGGTGGCCTTTTTATAGCACCGGAGCTGGGTCATTTTTACCGAGGTGAATGGTAAAGAAAATTTTTTAGCTCTGTTCCAAGGGTCGGGGTCAAGCCACAGATTCACACATTTCACTATACTGATGTGTTACTGTGGGGTTGACGGGGTGATTTTTGGTAACTGTGTCCAGGATAGAAATCTTATACTGCATACTGGCGTATCCAGGTAAGGCTACTATTAAAACAGAGGCACGACAACAGGCGGCATTTAATTACAAGGCCACACGATTACAAGGCGAGGGTACACTGGGACTCGATACGACTCGGGTGACTTAGTCTACCTCGTTTACATCCAAGCGGGCGTGCCTTGAGGCTCCTCCACGGGTCTCGTCGTCGAAATTAGCTGGAGTGGGTTGAGGGGCTGCAGGCTCGGGGTAGCGATGAGGACCATCTCGGGGATTGTTGGCCACAACCCCGTTGGAGTGTGCTCCCAAGAGGCGACGAAGCACTTCTGGGGTCATCAGAGCACCTTGGCCGATGGCTGGGGCAGGCCTCAGGGACTCGATCGGGTGTCCAAATAGCACGACTGGGTTGTCGGCGTTGGGCTCGTTCTCTTCTCTCGCCGGGGCTCGACGAACTAGCTCTCCACGAGCTGCGATTAGATCAATAGTGATTTGATCGCACAGTTCCTCTAGTGCACTTACATAGCGCACTAGGTGCAACAACGCAGGATCCGTCTCGTGATCTCCGTTGGCAACTTGGGGTGGTCTACCATACCCTTCACGTCTGGGGTAGTAGTGGAACGAGCGATAGTTAACTCTGGGCGACAAGTGTTGGAGATGAACTATAGCCTCTCGAGCAGCTAGTTGGATGGCTTGAAGCTCAAAGGAAGTTGTTCTTCCGGTGAACCTGTAGGGGCGCTCGGGCTCTAGACCCCTACCGTAGATGTGTACAGTGGCCCAGAATTGACGGCTCTCACTGCTCATGGGTCCTTGGTACATAACATATTCTGGGGGCTCTTCTAACGCATAGGCACGATGGGTGAGGTTTGCGAGTATGGTCACAAAGCCTCCAAGGTTGGTTGCTATGGTCTCATTGTGTACGACAGGGCCAGGCATTGTAGCTTGGTTTGGGGTAGAGGCTGTGTTGTGCTGTGTTTGGGCTAGCGTGCCCCTTTTTATAGGAAAAAGGGGACAGAGTCTTCCTTTGCACGCTTGCGAGAAAGGACTATTTAGGGGCCAGTCACTGGCGCATGAGTGACAGGTTAGGTTGATAGGTTGGGCACCGACTGCCAAAATGTGTTGGGTTACTGTGTGGCTATCTTGCACGAGAAGTTTGGCTGGGGTTTGGTTATGGTTTGGTGGGTTGGTTTGCCTAAGTTTATAGACCCGGCTAAGATAGGATTAGCCAATGGTCAGCCTGGCTCTGATACCAAGTCTATCACGACCGGGTTTTCCGGGTTTTAATTTCCAGAAAGACCGTCGTGCTCATCGGCCCCAGGATTACTGTTAGTTGATGAGGCTCCAACTTGATACAGAAATTCCAAGCAAAATACAAAATATGTGGTACGAGACCATTCTGGCCTGTGAATACAACAAATGGTTTCTGGTGGTCGATGGCGGAAGCGGTTTGTGAGTCATCAGTGTCTATGGGACTCCATTTCCCACAGGAACAGCTGACCAGGTTAACTCCTATCTTCGCGAGGCTGCTATCACCATTGCTTAGGTCTCGAGGCTGTCATCGCCACGCTCCTCTCCAAGCAGAAATCTGGCCAAGACAATAGCCAGGGACAAGCCAGTGAGTACTTTGAATGTACTCGCAAACATTAAGAACACAGGTATAATATAGTTGATAATCATGCACTGAAAAATTCCATGATCACATCGTCAGTCATAAATAAAACATCTTTTATGCATGCAAGCAGGTTATTTTCATGCAACGTGAATAAGCAGTAATAGAGTGGGAATTAAAATGCCGCAGTCGGGCGTCTGAGCGACACCACATAAAGGGCTTTAAAAGAAATGCCACAGTCAGGCGTCTGAGCGACACCACATAAAGGGCTTTAATAGAAATGCCACAGTCGGGCGTCTGAGCGACACCACATAAAGGGCTTTAAAAGAAATGCCACAGTCGGGCGTC
>NC_057797.1:142093339-142100542 GCF_018294505.1 Triticum aestivum
TCAGTCATAAATAAAACATCTTTTATGCATGCAAGCAGGTTATTTTCATGCAACGTGAATAAGCAGTAATAGAGTGGGAATTAAAATGCCGCAGTCGGGCGTCTGAGCGACACCACATAAAGGGCTTTAAAAGAAATGCCACAGTCGGGCGTCTGAGCGACACCACATAAAGGGCTTTAAAAGAAATGCCACAGTCGGGCGTCTGAGCGACACCACATAAAGGGCTTTAAAAGAAATTCCACAATCGGGCGTCTGAGCGACACCACATAAAGGGCTTTAAAAGAAATAATCACAATGAATATCCAGGAGGTAGAACCGTCCAGGGATACTCGATAATATAAATAATGCAACGGGTTAGTCCATCACAAAATAATAATCATGGTCCTCACAAGTAACCAGTCGGTATCCAAGTTTAGTTTAGCAATATCTCACCTCCGAAGACCGACACTAAGACCAACACTTGACCCATCCCAGACTGTAATCCTTAACCATGGACACGGCAATTCGAATAGGTTTAATCTCTGCAGAGGGTGTACTCTTTACCCACGAGTAACGGATTCCTTTAGTCCATCGGGACTAATTCCGTCTACGGCCTTTTAGTTGAAAACACGCCTAACTTGCACACACCAGCTTAACTCATCGGTGTCTGGAATCACCCACGACACTTGTTAAGCAAAACTCTAAGTGGGGAGTCTACGACCTCGCGTAGCATGGGATCAAATTTATATCGCGCGCTCTAAGGGGTGGCCTCCCCTCTCGGTCCCAACCGGAAACACCCATGCCCCCGGACCAGGTGGCCTGCCTACCGGCTACAACCGATATCTTCCACCATGGCCTCTCTGTACGGTGTGTGCTTGAAAGGGGTTGACGACTTACTGAACCATACCCTATCTGCGGCAGGGACAAGTGGTAGTACATAGCAAGTATGGGGGTTACTGGAACAAGACTCGGTCTACGATCGACTCAGGAGGTTTATAAATTCCCTGCATGACATGTATAACAAATATAATTCAACCAACATAATCACCACTCAATATACCTTACCATGCCATACCGGACATAACCGTCCCGACGGGGACCGGCGACAAGCTCACTCCTACCCAAGGCAGAGGCTTTCCTGGATTCCTTTCTGGCATGCATGCAAGGCACATGAGGATGATTACCATCACAAGTATATTCATTTCCAACAGCAAGGAAATCACTAATATGCATTCATGCAAATGATCATATCACATGAAATAACAAGTTCTCCGATATAAGGTGGTGTTATAAACGTGTCAACTAACATGCGAAAAATATTATTCCGGGGTTTAGAATGCTTGCCTTCATGGTGTGGAGAGGTGGGGGTGCTCTCCAAATTTTTTTGAAAGCTTTCTTCTCTTCCAAAATCCTATTTTCAAAAATATGCAAATAACACATATTTCAAAAACAGTACAAAAAAGTTGTTTGGAAAATTTTCAAATAAATCTTAAAATAAACTAGACAATATTTGAGAGATGTAGGAAAAAGAATTAATTCATTTGGAGTTATATTTGAAAAGTTATAGGTAGTCAAAGTTGTGGTCAAAATCTGTTATTTAAAATAAAACAGAAAAGAAAACGTTTCAGAGGGAAATACGCTTTCGGAGTGGGGGAAACGTACTGGGGTGGATTACGCCTTCACTTACCCATGTGGATAGGTACAGGGTCACTGACAGTGGGTCCAGGGGGCCCACTGGTCAGGTTTGACCAGTCGCCTTTCCCTCTCCTTCCTCTGCCCGAGAGGGGGCGGGACTCCGGCGATGCTTGCTGGCGAATGGCGGCACCGTTCGGGAAACGGAGGTCAGCTGTGGGCTGAGGGGATCGGGGCGGCCACTCCGGTAGTCGTTATGGTCTCAGGGGTGGACGGAGCTGCCGGCGGCGAGCTTCGCGGCGGACGGAGGCCGTCGGGCAAGGTGATTTTTCTCCCCCGGTGAGCCCTGATCAAAATCGAGCAAGGGAACTGGTTCACGGGAGTAAGAGGAAGCTCTTGGTGAAGAGAACGGAGAGGGGGAGGCCCTGGTGGCATTGGAAGAGCCGGGGCAATGGCGGCGGCTGCGGTTGCCGGAGATGAGGAAGGAGGCCTCCCCGGGTCGAATGCGAGCTAGGGGAGCGCCATTGGGGTGGCCTGAGGTTGCCTGTGTGCTCGGGGGAGTTCGGGGGCCTCCATTTATAGCGCGACGAGGTCGGTTCCGCGGCGGCCAGATAAGAACGACGGCGGACCACCTTCCTGTAGTGGCAGGGCGTCGTGGCGGCGACGAGCGCTAGGGGACATGCTTGCGGATGAGCACGCACTGCTCCAGGAGGCAGGTGGCGAGCGGGGGAGGCTCGGTGGCGCCGACATGAGCAGGGGGATGTCAGGCGGCCGCGACGGCTAGCTCTTGGCCTGCCGGGGCGTGGCGAGGGGCGGCTTGGCGTGAAGCGGTGAGGAGGGACGTGCGTGGCGTGTTTCTGCAGTGGGGGCAAGCTAGGGGCGCGATGCGTTGGCTCGGGCGCGGCACGTGCAATACGCGTGCTCTGCTCGCACTCCGGGCGTGCACGGGACGTGCTCGACGAAATGCCATGGCATGCTGGGGGTTTCCAAACCGCAAGAGGGTTAGCAGGGTGGAGCTATAGGCTAGGGAAACACCATTGGACAGGCTGGTTTGGTCAGGGGATCAAGTTCATAGAGGAAACACAAACCCATGTCAAAACTGATCATGCCCATAAGGTGTTTGACAAAATGCTAAGGGCACTTAGGCAGGTCTTGGAGTGGCCAAAAACTCCAGATGGTGGTCTCTTTAGATGCATAAGAGGGTGGTGAGGTTAGTTTGTGAAAAGCACAAACTTGTTAGTGCAAGTTTTGCAAAACTTCAGTTTTGGACAGAAAGAAAAGGGCATGATTTCAAGCACTTAGAGTCATCCAATGGGACCACTCTCCTGGACTTAAGGGTTTGGCAAGGTGCACTACAAGCATGAGAAAACTCAAGGGCCAAAGAGCAAGCAAGGATATGGTTGCTGTACAAACCATCATGTTGGACCAGAATGAAGATGAGGTTGATTCACTCAAAACTTGCAAATAACATCACTGGGTTTTTGCATAAAGTTGAATCATATGCTACTACCAACATCCCATAATTTTGGTGGAGGCCAGAAAGAAATATTTAAATGGGTTGTAGTGCAAAATTGCACTCTGGACCAGAGAAGAAAAATTGGGTGCAGAGCTCAAAATATTTCATGAATAAAATATATTTTTGTATAAAAGTGATTTAAAAACATCACATGACATCTCCAAATTTTGGTTGGAATTTTAAGTGAATTTATCAAATGGTTGTAGTTCAAATATGGCCATATAACCTTGAAAAACCATTTTTCAAGAAAATAAAGATCAAGCAAATTAATTATGTAATTAGTTATACTGATAAAAGAAAAGTTTTTCTTGAGAGGTTAAACAAGTCCAATAACATATTTGAAAGGTTTTCATTTTAGGGAACAACTCAATGATAATAAGAAAGGAAATGTTTAAAAATCAAAAGGGAGTCAAAAAATCAAAGTTTTAATTCCTGGCAAAAATTTTAATTTAATAAAACAAGGCCAAAATTTTGGGGTATCACAAGATGGCCACCGGAGAGGGATTCCCCCTCCGGCAGGGTGCCGGAATGGGTCTAGATTGGCTTTCGGCGGCTATGGAGGCTTCTAGCGGCGGAACTCCCGATCTATTATGCTCCCCAATCGTTTTAGGGTATATGGAGATATATAGGCAGAAGAAGTATGTCAGGGGAGCCACGAGGGGCGCACGAGGGTGGATGGCGCGCCCAGGGGGTGGGTGCCCCCTACCTCGTGGCCTCCTCAAAGCTTCCCTTACGTAGACTCCAAGTCTTCTGGGCTTCTTCTGATCCAAAAATAAGTTCCATGAAGTTTCAGGTCATTTGGACTCCGTTTGATTTTCCTTTTCTTCGAAACCCTAAAATAGGCAAAAAAACAGAAACTAGCACTGGGCTTTGGGTTAATAGGTTAGTCCCAAAAATGATATAAAAGTGTATAATAAAGCCCATAAACATCCAAAGTTGATAATATAATAGCATGGAACAATCAAAAATTATAGATACATTGGAGACGTATCAGCTGTCAGCCTCTCCACGCACAGTCTACTTCCGATGGTGTCGTTCGTTGACCATGTTGATCACGCCGCGCCGAGTGCATCCAAGGTGGTGGACGACGGCGATGCCCCGGACATCAATGGGCCGGAGATGGGAAGACGTGGGAGTAGAGTCGCAGACGGAGAGGTGTACATGGGTTAACTGGTTCTAGTGCGGTGTGGTTCGGCAGTCGGTGGAGAAGAACAGGAGGTGTGGAGGGGTGGAGGGATGGCCTGGCCAACGGTGGAGTAGCGCTTCATAGCGAAGCGTGCTAAGAAGAGCTGCTAGCAGCAGGAGGCGGGAGGTGGTCCCGGCGGCGCTGGAGGAAGAAGATGAGAGATTGAAGATGGATGCCGGTCATTGGATGTAAATCCAATGGCTAACATGTCATAATCATTTGTTGACTAAATTGATAACAACTTGTGTTGGCTTCGACCTATTGGCCCACATTTCAGCCTCCAAAAATGTGGCACGTATTCAACCCATTTTTTCAGAATTTACAGTCTTTTTTTGCGCGGTAGACTTTACATTCAATTTGATCTTGTTTTTTTGAATTACAACCATTACCTGGGCTGGGTGAAGAAATAATGTAGCGTCCATGCGGCCCATCTATTTTATTTCCTAAAAAATCACAGGCCATTTGCACTTTCTCGAAATACATGATTTTGCTGGGCTGATTCTAATTATAATGTTGGGTTAGGCCAGCAATGTTATCAAAAAATAAAAAGGGGCTGAGCATTTTGTTATAAATATATTTAAATAATAAGTGATATTATTACATTCGTCCTTAAATCTTACCAAGCTTTTGTACACAATCACTAGGATTTTCATGCCAAAACAATCCAGGATTTTATTTGTTAAGAAATTATTTTTATAAGTTAATAGGATGTGGGATATTGTTTTCTTACATATGTCAGTATCTGTTAAATATATGATGACAATAAAAATAATATATATAATAACATATAAAATAATTTAAATATATATAATATAGTTAGAAGGGAAACATAAGTTGGACCTAGCATTCCTATTATTATATAGAAAAATAGAACAGACCTCTGCGTTTTATTCAAAAAAATACATAAATTGGGCTGCCAAAAATAAAACCTCGGATGGGAGGTCCATAGGCCGGTCGATACATGACGGCCCTAAGAAAATACAAACATGCCTATGGACCTCCCATCCGAGGTCGTGGGTTGCGCATGTTAAAAATGAAAGCCTAGACGGGGCAGCCCAAAACCACGTCCAACACTTGCCAAAACTTCCTCTCTCATTTTCTCTGTGTTTCGCACACTCGACATTGTGTGGGCATTTTGACTATGCATCATATGAAGATGTGCTATGCATGAATGTTGATCAGCATGATGTTAACTGGCTGGTAGTTCCATTTTCGACCATGAATAAAACTTCCAACATGATGTTAACCCTGTTTGAAAAGGCCGTGTTAATATAAATGCTCTGCCTCTGAAAGTTGCAGTTTCTTATTTGAAACTAAACTTGCAGTTTCTTATCTGAAACTGAAACTTGCAGTTTCTTCTTTGAGAATCACATTGTCTGCACTTTTATACTCCTATGAAACTACATTTTTAAGTGCTAAAAATAGATCTCTAGAATTCATAAAATACTTCATTTGCAATACTGCAAATCTGAAATTCAAAAGACATTCATATCTGAAAGTACTCTCAAAATACACAACACAAAACACAATTCACAACCTGCAAATACTGACAACCCTAAGCTCCTCCTGACAATTCACAACCTGCCCGACTATTGGGCTGGGGGGGCAGCCCCCTCCTATTCCTCAGCGGTAGAAAGCCGCCCCGTGAGAGGATGTGAACGGCGAGGGAGACGATGGTGGGGAAGCGTCGTCGGGCCAACTGCTTTTCTCCTCTTGCAGTTGGGTTCGGTCGACGAGGACTCCACCGGCTCGCTCTGGCAAGACACCCTCACAAACGGCACCCTGTAGATGCTCACTCCTTCAATCTCTGGTGGATGCTCCATCTGCGATCGATACTACCATGACCGCTCCCTCATGATCGGATTAGGTGAATCTTTTTGCTCCATGGCCCAGAGGAGCAGCTCTATGTACTCCGGCGCGACTCCCTCCGGGAGTATCGCCGCCTTTTTGCTCTGTTGCAGATATTTGGCCATGGATGTCGCCGTCGCCGCTAGTTGGTCCTTGTTGTCAAACCATAACTGTATCTCCAACATCCTAGCTAGCTTCACAGGGTCACCGTCTGCGATCCTCACGTATCGGTTGTACTCCTCCATTGATCTACTTCTCCACAACACCTTCACTCGTCGGCGGCGGTTTTTGAATGGAAGAGGAGAGGAGCAGCGCTGGTTTTGGATTAGAACGGGAGAGGAGTGACGCTGGTTTTGGACTGGAACAGGAGAGGAGGAGCGGTGGTTTTGAAATGGAAGAGGAGAGGAGCGGCGCTGAATTTAGATTGGAACATGAGAGGAGCGGCGGTGGTTTAATAGGAGAAGAGCGGAAGAGCGGCGCTGGTCTTGGAAGTATTTTTTTGTTGTTTTGCGTATTTTGGGTCAAAGTTTGACCACGTACTGTATTTGACAAGCAAAATGTGAATGCATGTCACCAAAAAATGTATCGTTTGGTTCGTATCTGAATGTACTTTCAAATTATATTATTTTTGCAACGTATAACATATATTTTATGTGCAAAAATCATGGTCAATTATGACCCAGAATAAAAGGGAGACTAGTTAATGTGGGGTCGCTCTCTTAATTGAAGGGTAAATTGATTTTGATTTTGATCCAGTCACAGCGCGCTGGCCCTCTCGTCCAATCCTAAATCGCTGCTGCACGCTCCTATCCCTCTTCTCCATTGCAAAACCACCTCCTCTCCTCTCCATCATCTCCATTCCAAAACCACCGTCTCGCCTCTCCCTCTTATGATCTTCTCCATTGCAAAACCACCTCCTCTCCTCTCCATCATCTCCATTCCAAAACCACCGTCTCGCCTCTCCCTCTTCTGATCTTCTCCATTGCAAAACCACCTCCTCTCCTCTCCATCATCTCCATTCCAAAACCACCATCTCGCCTCT